>NC_137287.1:720000-725000 GCF_054371585.1 Giraffa tippelskirchi
GGGGGTGGCGCGGGAGGGGGCCGGCGGGGCCGGGGGTGGGGGGCGCGCGGGGGCCCGCGCCGGGCCGCGCCCCGCCCGCCCTCCCCGTCTTGTTGTGACAGTTGCTGATACTGTTTATTGAGGTGCATGTCAGGTATAATTAGCAATCGATATGGAAAACGGCTCCGTGCGCCCAGCACGCCTCTGACGTCAGAGCCGATTAGCGCTTCTTATTGGTCCCAAATTCCCCGGGCCGCGGCTAATTACCGGGAGCTTGATGTTGATAAAGTAAAGCGCCGGAGTGCGGGCGAAGCATGTGTAGGGCTCCGGGTCCCTGTCTCCGCCGCCGCCGTCCGCGCCTCCCGCCGCTGGCCCGCCCCGGCCCCGGCCCGCGCCCCCGCGCCCCGCCGCCGGCCCCGCCGGCCCCCCGCGCGAGATGATGGACGGCCGCCTCCTGGAGCACCCGCATGCCCAGTTCGGGGGCTCGCTGGGCGGCGTGGTGGGCTTCCCCTACCCACTGGGCCACCACCACGTGTACGAGCTGGCCGGCCACCAGCTGCAGTCGGCCGCCGCCGCGGCCGCCGCTGCCTCGGTGCCCTTCTCCATCGACGGCCTGCTCAGCGGCTCCTGCGCCGCAGCCGCCGCCTCGGTGGTCAACCCCACGCCGCTGCTGCCGGCCGCCTGCGGGGTGGGCGGCGACAGCCAGCCCTTCAAGCTGTCAGGTAGGCGCGGCGGGCGGGGAGGGGGCGGCGGGGGGCAAGGGACCCCGTCCGGCGAAGGAGTGGCTCGCGGGCGGCCGTGGAACTGGCACCGCGGCCGCCCCTCCGGGGCCGCCTCGCTCGCCGCCCTGCGCCGGCTCAGGGCGTGCGGCAGCCCTGTCCGCTCGGCGGCCCCTCCTGGACAGAAGCGGGGGCGGCCGCGCTCCGGCCGGGCCGGGGGCTGAGCCGCGCGGCGTCCTGTGCGTGCCCGCAGACTCGGGGGACCCGGACAAGGAGAGCCCGGGCTGCAAGCGGCGGCGCACCCGCACCAACTTCACCGGCTGGCAGCTGGAGGAGCTGGAGAAAGCGTTCAATGAGAGCCACTACCCCGACGTGTTCATGCGCGAGGCTCTGGCGCTGCGCCTGGATCTGGTCGAGTCCCGAGTTCAGGTAAAGACCCGCCGTGCGTCCCGCGAGTCGGCATCCCGCCGGCGGCCTGCGCGGCCCGGCCCGCCTTTGTTCTCGACCTCCAGGTGGGAGACCGCAGGCTCCACCAGAGCCCGCCGCGCGCTTGTCGGCCGGAAGCTGGGGGCCGGGGGCTCGGCGCCCCGCGGAGAGGGAGGCGGGCTTCCCGGGAGGGAGCCGAGGCGGCTCGGGAGGTGTCGGAGAACTACAGCTGCGTCCGAACCGGGGAGCTGTGTGAAGAAGGGGTCCGGCGACCGCGCGACACGAGGCTGGGGCGGGCGAGGTGGCCAGGAGGACCCGACCCGGCTCGGACTTGAAGGAGACCGGGAGAAGGCGGACTTGACGCCTCTGTGCCGGGGCTGGGGGCTCGACCCCCAGCCTGAGGCTAGCGCGTTTGTTTACTTTCGTCTCTGAAATATTCACTTGGAAACATATTTATCGCTTTGCAGAAGGGGGCAGCTGAGGCGGAAACTTCAACACTTAAAACACGGGGGTGGGGAGGGTGTCTGAATCTTTAACACCATCGGTTGTATCTTTTTTTCGCCCCTGTAATTTGATTTTATTCGGAGACTGTCGGCGGTATTCTTTTAAAAAATACAGTGTCGATTTGGTGCGTTGAAAATTCAAGATGAATCGTGCATAATTAGATGTTTCCCTAAAGTACAGACATCTTTTTTAGGTCGGTGTGGTGGGGAGCGGGGTGTGGGCCACAGCCGTGGGCGCCGGGCTTGGAGGCGCCTGTTTAGCGCCAATAGCTTTGTCTAAAAAGGTGTCCTCTCCTGTGCCGGGGCCTCCCTGCTTGACCTCTTCTGTTTGTAAATCCTTTTATCCAATTTGTTCTAAGTGTCTTAAGTGAAGTCAAGACGTCTTCATTTCTCCTTTAACATGGGAATGAGTAATTCTGGGTAACGAGGCAGACTGGAATTCACACCCCCCCCCAAAGATATTTAAAAAGAGAGAAAGGGCAGCAGCAGTCCTGGGGAGGTTACCACTTAACACCCAGAACCTTGGCACTGAAAAGACTACCCGTGACCAGGCCGGGCTGCTATTGTGCAGGTCTCTACACAGCCGGGAACAAAGAATTCGAATTACCGCGATCTTATGGGGAGGGTCTTGTGCCGGGGCTCCTCGGGATCTGACTGTGTGGTGCTGGAGCCAGGGTCTAGGGCTGCTGCTACCCTGCAGGCCCGCGGGGCTCCCAGAGCGAGGCCTGCAGAGAGGGCGAAGGCGTGGGTGGGCCCTGGCCGCTCCTCTGCAAGGCCTGGCAGCTGGCCTCCTGCTCCCCTGACTGCCAGTCCCCTGGTCGTGGCCAAGCACAGCCGGTTCCAGAGAGCTGTGTTGGTGCCCTGGCCTGGAGCTTTCAGAAAAACAGGGGGTGGGGGAGAGCAGGCTGCTGAAGCTCTCCCTCCCAAGTTCAGCCCCCAGGCCCTTCTGGGAGAAAAAGCACCCAGATTTCCCTTCACGGAAAACCCCCAAGTCTGGGCTTTGACTCAGTCCCCAGGGAGCCGAAGACAGGTGTGGAGGGCAGCTGAGCCCCACCGCTCCTGGTCCTCAGGCCAGATGCTCAGCCCTGGGCTGGTCGGGCTGCTTAGAACACAGGCTGTGAGAAGCCAGGAGGGGCGAGGAGGGGCCCTGCCCTCTGCCTCCCAACCAGGAACCCAGCGCCCTCGGTCAGGGGCCAGACCGGTCCTGCCCAACGAAGGGGCAGCTCCCAGTTCCCCGAGGTGAGAAGCTGGAGCGGGAAGCCGGCGAGAGGCCCCATCGGCCTCTGTCTGGGTGGAAAAGATACACCTGCAGCCTGATGCCGAGATCCTGCTCAGGGCCGGCTGGGCCGCGGGGCTCGGCTCCCGCCCCCTGGCCAGAGCCCAGGCTGCGCAGGCCTGTCTAGGGGGAGTGGGGAGGCCCGAAGCCCCCCGCCGCCTGACCGTGCCCCCTTCCTCTCCCCTATCCGGCTGCTCTAGGTCTGGTTCCAAAACCGCCGCGCCAAGTGGAGGAAGAAGGAGAACACCAAGAAGGGCCCGGGGCGGCCAGCGCACAACTCCCACCCGACCACGTGCAGTGGCGAGCCGATGGACCCGGAGGAGATCGCGCGCAAGGAGCTGGAGAAGATGGAGAAGAAGAAGCGCAAGCACGAGAAGAAGCTACTCAAGAGCCAGAGCCGCCACCTGCACTCGCCCGGCGGTCTGTCCCTGCACAGCGCGCCCAGCTCCGACAGCGACAGCGGCGGCGGTGGCCTGTCCCCGGAGCCGCCCGAGCCGCCGCCGTCTGCCGCCGCGGCCAAGGGCCCCGGCGCGCACAACGCGGGCGCCGCGGGTGCTGCGCCCGCACCGCCTGGCGAGCCGCCTGCGCCCGGCACCTGCGACCCCGCCTTTTTCCCGAGCCAAAGAAGCGGCGCTGGCCCGCAGCCGCGGCTAGGCCGCCCGGTGGACAAGGACGCGGCCCCGTGTGCAGCGGGGGCGGTGGCGGCTGAGCGCGGGGCCGCGGGCCCGCCCAAGGCCAGCCCGTTCAGCGTGGAGAGCCTGCTGTCCGACTCTCCGCCGCGCCGGAAAGCGCACCCCGCCAACGCGGCTGCCGCGGGGCTGGACTTCGCACCCGGGCTGCCGTGCGCGCCGAGGACCCTCATCGGCAAGGGCCACTTTCTGCTCTATCCCATCACGCAGCCGCTCGGCTTCCTGGTGCCGCAGGCCGCGCTCAAGGGCGGAGCGGGCCCTGAGCCCGCGCCCAAGGATGCGCCTCCCGCGCCCGCCGTGCCCCCCGCTCCGCCTGCCCAGGCCAGCTTCGGGGCCTTCCAGGGGCCCGGCGGCGCTCCGGACTCGGCCTTCGCGCGCCGCAGCCCCGACGCTGTCGCCTCCCCGGGGGCCCCGGCCCCGGCGCCTTTCCGGGATGCCGCGGCCTCGGCCGAGGGCGGCGGTGGGGACTGCACGGATGCGGGCACTGCCTGCCCAGCGGCCCTGCCGCCGCTGCCGCCGCCGCTCGCGCCGTCACCCGGGCCTGGCTTGCCGGCTCCCAGCCCCGCTGCAGAGCCAGCCGTTGGCGGGGCCCCCGAGCCAGGCGCCTCGACCAGGCCCAGCGTGCGGGATGGCGAGGAGCTGGACCTGGACTGAGGGCGGCAGCGGGCCGGGGGAGGCGCTCGGGCGGCCGGCGCCCGCTCGCTCAGGCTCCGACTCACACAGCGAAATCAGGTGATCGGCTTCGAAACACTGCTCTTTCCTCTTTCTTCCGTTTCCTTCTTTTTATTTTTATTATTATTATTTTTTTTAAAGAAAAACGCTGTATCAGTTCGGACGTAGGCAGCAACCCAGGACTGGGGGGTTGAGACCCTCCTCCTCTCAAGGGAGCACAAAAAAGAGAAAAAAGAAAAAAAAGCTCCACCCCCCACAGAACCCACAACGAGAATCCTCAGCCTCGTAAAATGCAAAAATGTCTAAGAATATTTATATATGTACCATTTTTGATAAATAAAGCTGGTCAAACGCAAGCTCTCCGGTCCACTTTTTTCCAACCTCCGAGTGCCCGGCCCGGCCCCTGCCCCGGCCCCGCCTTCCTCACCTCCCCCGAGATCCGCGCTTAATGCCTCCTTTTGTGTGCGTGTGTGTTTGTGTTTTCTGATTGAACAAATTTATGCACCCACAGCTCCCCTCTCCTGCCCCTCCCCCGCGCCCTCCTCCTCCCGGGCGCCACACGCGCGCGCGCCCCCGCGCACTGGCACACGCGCGGGGTGACGGAGCCGGGGGCTGCAAGGGCCGGGCCGCTGGGCTCCTGCAGAGTTTTGATATGAAAGTAATTATTTTCCGGTGGCTGCTGCGGGGACTGGGTTTCTTGCCCAAAGGGTTATTATACATTACCGATTTCTAGTGA